>NC_051121.1:12117755-12140923 GCF_014839805.1 Manduca sexta | reverse complement strand
ATATTGTAGTCTTGGCAGAATCGCTGGAAAACCTTAGCACACTAGCTCGAAGACCTTAATCGAGTCTCCCAACAGGTGGGTCTTAAAATGAACATGGAAAAAACGAAGATCATGTCGAATGTCCATGTTGTGCCCACCCCCATCGGAGTTGGGGGCTCGACTCTCGAAGTTGTAGACGAATATGTCTATTTAGGACAAGTGGTCCGGCTAGGCAGGTCCGACTTCGAGAGAGAGGTCAATCGTCGAATCCAAGTTGGGCAGCGTTCGGGAAACTTCGCAACGTCTTCTCGTCCAAAATACCTCAGTGCCTTAAATCAAAATTCTTCGATAGTTGTGTGTTACCAGTGATAACATACGGCACCGAGACGTGGCCTCTCACTGTGGGCTTCATTAGGAGGCTCAAGGTCACTCAACGAGCTATGGAGAGGGCTATGCTCGGTATTTCCCTACGAGATCGAATCAGAAATGAGGAGATCCGTAGGAGAACAAAGGTTACCGACATAGCCCATAGGATTAGCAAGTTGAAGTGGCAGTGGGCCGGGCATATAACTCGAAGAACCGATCGCCGTTGGGGTCGAAAGGTTCTAGAGTGGAGGCAAGTGAAATGTCGGACGCCCGCCTACAAGGTGGACGGACGACCTGGCTAAGGTCGCAGGAAGTCGCTGGATGCAGGCCGCTTCCAACAGGTCGACGTAGAGATCCTTGGGGGAGGCCTATGTTCAGCAGTGGACTTCCTGTGGCTGAGATGATGAATCAGGTGCAGGAAAAGCTTTATTCGGCCATTGTCCCGCGATAAGAGTAAGAGTGATGTATCAATAGAACAAGGCAAGCATGCTTGATCAGCACAACTTGAGTACTTACCTAATACAAAAATCTTAAAACAAGTAATTGGATGGAATCTGTTGGTTTACAAAAAACATTTACAAACGCCTAACTGATTCCAAAGTGATAATGATGTAACATTGATCTCTGAGTCACGCCAGTATGCGCAATGTGTAGTAATAAGTCGTGTGTACCTGCTTGTAGGCGCCGGACTCGTCGAAGACTGCGCGCTCGCTGAGCACGGCGGGCGCGTAGTAGTCGCCGAGCAGGCACAGCAGGCAGCGCCGGTCCCAGTCGTCCGTCACGCGCCCGCCGTAGTTGATGTGCCCCGCCGTGTACGTCAGCATCTGCACCCGATACTCCTCGCTCACATTCCCTATCCCACCTTCTTTCTCACTTGAACCTACCCCCCTCGTTTACTTTCCAGTGTAACTACCGACTGAATCTGGTTTATTAGTTTTCACTATTTTGTTCAAGATTCTGGTTCAAGATGTATATTAATTGTTTGCAATTTAACGTAGCGGGAATACTGCAAAAACTAAAGAAGTTAAAAACCGCGCGATGTAGGGTTTCTGTCGTACTGTTGATGCCTCACCCTGAGCGGCACCTCGGTGTACTCATTGAGAAACATGTGGAGCTGCGAGATGCAGATGCGCAGATCGCCGTCGGTGAACTCGTAAGGGATGTTGAACCCCAGCGGTCCAAACTTTCGGCGCTCCAGCACCACGCCGTGGAACAGGCACAGCGAGAACAACAACCACTGCATCACGAAACATCATCAATAGGACCAAAGGACCATCGTGATAATATTGTAGTGTAGCTCGGTGTACAACAAGTAATGGATAGAGGAACCTAGAGTAATATTTAACATATATAAACTTGTCGATGAAATTCATACCAATCAGTATCGATATAATCTATTTCGACAAACAAATTATATCGATTACTGCCATAAAAGCCAAACATTAAAAATGAGTTTTTACCTTGAAATTGGGCACCTTCGCGTCAGTGGAGTTGAAGTAATCGACGAAGTCCGGCACTTGGTTCATGTACGCCTTCAGCAAGTTGGCTTTGATGCCACGCGGCGGCTCCACCGTCATCTTATATCCTGCACCATACGAGTTGCGAATCAAGTAACCCTTGATATTAAAATTCTTCTTCATCTATGATTACTTTGATTATGGGATAATCAACTGAGTAACAAAACAGGAAGCAGTCTTTTATGAACTTCGACAACAATCTAAAAAGTACCACTTGCCCTGTTATTTCTTAATGGTAGATTTGTTTGTTCATTGTTCTAAGCTACCGGTGCGGGATAAAGGTACCGTTCTGCAGCAGCGCGACGGGGAAGTGTGGCGAGGGTATGGAGGTGAGCCATAGACGGAAGTCCTTGTGCACGTGCTCCGGCGAGATGTGCTCCACGTTCAGCTCCAGCACCGGCATCCACGACGGAGACAGGTGGCAGTTCTGACGCAAACACGAATCTTATAACACGTAAGAGATGGATTATATCTGACTAAACATTCCTGGTTTCTTTAAAACGATTTTCCCAGAACTAGAAAGAAACAAGTTAAAATCAGAAGTTGGGTTAGATTTTGTTTAATGATGGCCTGATTAATAAAGAAAACTTAATTCAACTCCTTTCTCAAATATGCTTGGAAAAGTGTTTTACATAGAGCACACAGGCACACATCAAAATAGGATAATCGAAGTTTATAAATGTACAAAACACCAACAAAACGTTAGTACCTGGAAGAAGACCCAGTTGCCGAAGTCGCAGCCGACCTTCATCATGGCCTCGGCGAGCGGCCCCTGTCCCTGCCCCAACGATATGCTCTCAAAACGCTTGTTCATCTTCATCTTCTCCGCGAATTTCATCAGGTCTATACGCATGATTGAAATAAATTTACTCATTTTATAAAATGTCAGTTACACAAATGGAAAAGTCAAAGAAAACCATCTAGATAGATTATTAGTAAGCCCCAATTTATTATACAAGACTAAAAATACCAATAATGATATATCGTGACAGATATGACTTTCAAACCCATAGAAAGAACATTGGAGTAGTTGATTGGAGGATGCGTTGCACATCCTTGAGCATAGACACGGAAGTAATCGAGAGGAAACAATCCCCAAGTCTAGTAGGTCGCAGGGCAGCGAGTGTTACCTGCGGCGGGGTCGGTGCCGGCGGAGAGCACGAAGATGATCGGCGCGAGAGGGTCCGACTCCGCGTACAGCGCCGCCAGGTCCGCCGGCTGCGGCTCCACGAACCGCCCGCCCAGACCCCACACCACGTAGTCCTGCACAACAACACTCATAAAGTAACCTAGTAGTACGAACAATTACTTATTACTATTAACAATTACTTATATAACTACGGTTATTTATAATTGGAAGATACATTAAACAGCAGAGCACAATATTATAATAAAAAAACTACACTAATGGCCATGCGAAGCCGTAAATAAATTAAATTTTGAAGCAAAGTTCGTCGGTAACACTACGTAATTGACAAACTTTACTTCAAAATAATTTATAATTCGTACTCATAACTAGGTGTTCAATTCTATTATAACGCTTTTACATAACAGACACTAGATGAAGGCACAGTAATACCTCCCATCACGCCGAGGCATACATAAATAAAATGGCAATTGAAAATAAACTCACTTGCAGTCCCGGCACCAGTTTATCAGGGCGCATACACTTCAACACCAACAGCTTCTGGAACACGTCCAGCTGGGTGTCCAGAGGCTTCGGGTACGGCATCCTGCAACCACTTACTCGCTGCAGTATTACACACAGACATATGAAAACATGAAAGATATTAAGCAAATTATCCCATTAGTGGTAAAGACGATAGACAAACAAATGCTGCTTAAATGTTTACGATGAAACATAATGTATCTGTATACAACAGGCATCAGCCACAATGAGTGGCAATAAACTATCAAGATGATACCCGATCAAAGGCGACGTTTACTTCAGAATGTATGCCGTACGTATGTACTTATCATCTTCAGGTTTTAGTTGTTTCTATTACTTGTACTACTGCTGTATTACTACTATGTAGTGCTAGTAGTACTTGTGCGGGTTCCACGCCTCATAGAATGTCTTGAAGAACTTGATCTGCTGCAAGAAGTCGACGGTAACAAATTGTTTCATGGTGGGCAGCGTGGCGAGCTGCTGCATGTCCAGCCACATGCGCTCCGATACCCACTTCGGGTCCGGGTTCTCTAGCTCCTATTGACATAACACAAACAAGTAGGAAAGACAAATAAACATTTTGATCAACTTATTTTATAAGAGCAAAGATGTAGTCCATCTACAACCTCGTGATAATGCCGAGTTTCATGACCTCGTAGATCTAGTTTCAAACGATGATCACCCGAGTGCTACTAGTGCGATGATATCCTATCGCCCTGCTACCTTAGAACGCACTGATACCTTCATGGGCACAGGTCCTAAACTAACTAGCATAAGGTTGACAGAGTATGACCTCCTCGATCTTGGCGCCGTTGAGCAGGAAGTTGAACTCGTGCGCGCGGATGGCGCCGCGGTCGAGCAGCACGCGCGCACACGAGGAACGCGAACAGCAGCTTGTGGCGCTCGAACAGGCTCCGGCACACGTTCACGTACACCAGGAACGTCACGTGCGCGATTATCGTCTCCACGCGCTCCAGTATGTCCTCTGCACGCGACACATACACTTACAGTACGACAATATTTTCATACGAAATCAATAAAAACCTGTAACTTATTGCCTAACGCATGCTGTAGAGACAATCAAACTTCACTTAAAAAGTGCTCGCAAAAATCAGCATCATATTCACAAGTCTGGGGTTGGATCATGTTGATAATTTAATATTTTCAATTGATTTACTAATTCGACATTTTTTATTATAAACAATTTGAAGTGATGCTCACCGTTGGGTTCAGTCTCCGCCATGCTCCTGATAAACAGCTTGACAAACCACTCGAGCGAGTACTGGTACATGGGGTCAACCCCAGCCATGCCCGACAAGCAGAAGAACAGGATCTGTCCGCGGTTGGCGACCGGCACGTACCCGCTGCGCGCCTCCTCGATCTCCAGCGTCGTGCGCTCCATATCCTCCACTTTTATCTGACAATCATCAAACACATTGCTACCACGACCTTATTAATATTTAAACAATTGCACTACAGGTTCCAAAATATAAAGTACAACCCATAATGGTCAATATTGTTGGCGATTATACAATGATTCGTAAGTCTATGTCATGTTCCCGTTAGGTAAAAACTATATAATTCGTAGAATAAAGCGTAACATATTACTAGTGGATAAGCAGTAATAAGAAGCAACGACAATAAAAAGTGTTGTAATGCAATTATTGCATACAAGTATCTCAGCACTCTTGATCTTGATGGCCTCCAGCGTGAGTATGAGCGGCAGGTCGTCGACGGGCGAGCCCTCGGAGTGCGAGAGGCCGTGCAGGATGGCGGCCTGCATGTCGGCGAGCTGCGCCGCCATCTGCGCGCGCGACACGATGAGCGCGCCGCGCAGCTCCTCCAGGTCGGGCCGCTCCTGCGCCACCACGATCGACAGCAGCTGCTCCGCCAGGCCACTGCACCACGTTACACACTCACATTACTCACATCTACTCTCAAACTACACGTGACCTGCGGGTACTCATAAGCTAAAATATATCACAAAGGTAACCAAGGTTCTGTTAGCAAACAATGTCAGTTACCCTTAAGTGAACTATTATAATTTGCATAGGATACAAAATAGACAGTTATAAAGTATACCTGGGTACCAGGGCGAAATTGACGATCTGCACCTTGACGGAGGTCTCTGGCGTGTACTTGGGGTTGGGCAGCTTGGTGGTCATGTAGAGTCGGAAGCCCGGCATGTACGGAATCAAAGAATCGCCCAGCTTCAGAACGAGCTGCCCAGCTTGGCGAAAGTATTGACGCTGCATACACTCCAAGTAATTAAAGTACAACAAAACCTTGATATAATAATATGTTGATCTTAAAAGTAGTTGTAACAGTAGGAATATGACAAACATCGACTGTTGAAAACTTTAATGAACCAATGCGGACAGCTAGCTGACCTTGAGCACGGGATCTAGCGCGGGGTCCAACTCCTGGCCCACGTTCTCGAGCAAGATGGGTTTGCCGAATCGCAACGCAGACTCGAAGTTGCGCAGTAGGTCGCGGTCGTTCGGCTTGCACACCACCAAACCCTCAATCTTGCCCTACAGAATAATTTATAATCTGCTCAGTAAAGAACGCTGTCCATCCCGTATACCGCGGTCGACCATCGCACAAACAGTATACCTAATACAGTCCGGTATCAATCTGCTGTGCGTCACAAAACATACTCTCTGCTTGGTCTCTAATTTCGAGTCCAACTGTACCGTAATAACCATCGAGTAAGTGCATTATCTTGCGTCGATTAAAGAAATGACATGAAATTTGATGCAATAGCGATTTTATCAGATTATTACGTGCGCGAAAAGTCAAAGGTATCCAAAAATTTGGTACCGAATTCCACGATTTATCAACTTTTTGAGGTGAGTCTCATGTGCTGAGTCTAACGTGCGTACCATAGCTCGTATCCACTTGTTGGCCTGCGTCTGAGGGTCGATGATGAGCGGCCAGCGGCGCGAGTTGATCATCAGCACGGCAGACTCCACCGACAGCGGGTCGCGCGGCAGCCCGTACATCTGCCACGTCCTGCGCGCAACAGTATACTACCAAATAACAACTAACAACTAGCAACCGCTTCTCAGCTGGCACTTTGTTGATACAGAGTCACAAATAACCTAATTCATGAATATATTTTGATACATTTTGTACAATATTCATAAATACATATATTTTGAATAGGGATCATAAGATGGTAACTAAAATACAATGATGCTATTTCGATCATAAATGATGTGATTAGAGATGTACACCTAAACAATAACTTGTCTGTACAAGTATTTTTTTTTTACTGGAGTTTTGAAAAGGTACTTAGTCGTTCTGTAAATATTTACAACACTAGCTTTTTTCGCGGCTTCGCCCGCGTGAACGAGTTTTTCTGAATAAAAGTCCCGCTATATATTTTCTCGGGATAGTACCTTATAACCTTCCCAGGATCTTTAACTAACTTCATACCAAATTTCAATAAAATCTGTTCATAAGATCTCGAGAAAAGTGATACAGAGAGACAGCAAAAGGCACTTCGTTTAATAATATGTATAGATTTTAATACCTGATATAGGTCATACCGCGTCCACCTGTATCACATATTAATAGTATGCATAGCAACCTGACAAAATAACACTAAAATTGTTTCGGTTTTGTACTTTGCGACATCACCTAAGTCACATTGTACTGCGTAAAATAAGGGCGGGTAGAAAAAATGGACATAAGTTATATAATAATAAATTATTACAAGTTTAATATAAAGTTATCGATCGTGTCGAGTGTGTCATAAAGATGTTATTTATAGCTACCATTGCAATAAATACAGTAATAATATCTACATATTTATCAAGGGAATCATAAATCTTGTAACAATTGAGCGATAACACCGCGCCAATGCGTTAGATTACATTTGTGAGGTAACCGACTGAACACTACAGAGAAACATACATTTTGAAAAGAATTAATTATTTCTAAGAACATTGAAATATCCCTGGTAATAATATATATTATATCACTTAACTCTATCAAGTGGTTGCAGGCAACCCTTCGAGGGCTATTTTATTGGGCATGTAATAAGGTACAGTTTTGTGAATCAATTTTAGACAGCCGTACAATACATGGATATATAGATACCGGTGCAATTTAAACTAATAATAATAATATCAGCCCTGTATTATATACTTGCCCACTGCTGAGCACGGGCCTCCTCTACTACTGAGAGGGATTAGGCCTTAGTCCACCACGCTGGCCTAGTGCGGATTGGTAGACTTCACACACCTTCGAAATTCCTATAGAGAACTTCTCAGATGTGCAGGTTTCCTCACGATGTTTTCCTTCACCGTAAAAGCGAACGATAAATTCACAAAGAATACACACATGATTTTAGAAAGTCAGAGGTGTGTGCCCTTGGGATTTGAACCTGCGAACATTCGTCTTGGCAGTCTGTTCCACACCCAACTAGGCTATCGCCGCTTTTCTAAAACTTAAAGTAATGCACTTTTAAAATTACCAAAATAAAGATTCTTTGACTGCCTTCGCGGATTAGTTGTATTGCGTGCGCGATGCGACAGCGCTCTGTGATCCCGGGTTCAAATCCCGAATAAAGTAATATTATGTCTTGCTGCTCAGTATCCATAGTTTGTAATTTGTGACCGATATAGGGTCGGCCATTACATTAGGGGATTTAACGCACATGTCTGTCATGTCTGCCTACTACTACAGAAATAAAGGCGTGATGTTTTTGTTTTAATAATCAAAATGTAAACCAGTCCAGTAGTGCTGATGTTAGTAACTGACCTGATCTGTACAGCGTCGCCGAGGATGGAGAGCGGCGTGGCGCCCGGCGTGTGCGGCACCGCCACCTCCTGCCCACACACAATACACATTACAGCTCTATCGGAGGAAGCCTTATCCACACGCGAGGCCATTACAATACCGACCAGAAATCTGAACACAATGACTAGCATATTAAAATCAGCGTAATTATTGTTCATTATACCACTTAACAGTGTAGTGGAGTGTCACGCAATGCTTTATGACTCCAAATTATGATGGAGTTGGTACTGTTCACGGTCGGATCGCTTACCATCAGGCGAGTGGCTCGTCTCGTCATTCAATTTTAATAAAAAAATGTATAGTACGTCTTAGTGTCCGCACATGACGCGCCAACTACTTACATCACGAGTCACAACATGCTTTATGCTGAGATGGTTAGTCTCCACGGCGTGGACGTGCAACATTCTTAGCGTATGTATGTAACACGCGGTTATAATATTTAATATTTGATATTGCAGTACTATGAAGATTAACATTTCTTTTCATCTATCACATGGATGACAGTACTTCTTGATAAGCAATCATATTAATTTGATATCGCGTAAGTGACGTAAACTTAATAATAACGATTGATACAATATTAGACTATTAATTGATAATGACAGATATTTACTTTTTACTGTTATATGATATATGTTAGAAATACTATAATGAAAATAGTGTCGGACCTGCATGTGTTGGATCCACTCGGCGAGGAGCTCGCGTCGGTACTCGTCGGTGAAGGGCGTGATGTACCCCACCGCGCCTGACAACCGAGTGGTGCCACCGTCAGCGGTCAGTTCTTACAGTACTCAAATGTTTACGGAAATATATAGGCGCAAATTGTAAGATAGATATTAACTGTGCATTTTCGTATCGAAATATAGCAGTATTGAAATTTGGAATTCAAACCCATAGCTTCACACCCCAAGTGAGATACTACCAAGCCACAGAGAAGCAACAGTATATATAAAATTACGCAACAACGAAACTGGGCAGCAGTAGAGTAGATCGCAATGGACGGACACAGTATAATATTTTCATTGGGCCCTCCAGAAGCACAGCGTCTTTACAAGCCGATCTCCCGGTAGTTTGACCTTACATACATCGGGGTTACTACAGCGGTAGCTGCGTCCCTAGTGGACAACAAACGAGCAGTCGTAGTGTGTGTGGTGTGTACTGACAGGCGCTGAGCAGGATGTCGCCGATGAGGTTGACGCTGGCCACGTCCAGTTCCTTGATGGTCTTGATCCAGCGCACGCGCTCACTCGACAGGCCGTTCAACAACCTGCACGCAAACAAAATGTTTTACTATCAGTCTGTCATCGACGGAGACAATGAGTAGAAATATATTCGAATCGATTACCTTCTCCGTGTTATTGTCAATTAGAAAAAAAATACTAAAACTCTTATTGATGTTTTACATCTACTATGTTTTAAGTTCTAATAATAACTTCTGAGATTCCACCCAATACATTTGTAAAAGTATGCCGTAGCAGAGTGGCGCAGTGGAAGCGTGCTGGGCCCATAACCCAGAGGTCCGTGGATCGAAACCACGCTCTGCTAAAATGTACTTTTTGTTTTTTGAATACATTAAATGGATCATAGGGCATAGACGATGTAATCTATAATTATCTTTATTTATGCTACTGAAATTAATTTTATAAAGACGACTACAAAAAAAAATTAAAACCTTTTTTCATATACTGTACAAACAGCTTATGCAATATTGAGTACCTACACGGTTTATGAAAGTGTAAATGTTTGAAATGCGTGACCTGTTGGCGCGGTCCATCCGCGCGAGGCACAGGTTGATGTCGTCCTCCATCTTGCGCTTCTCGTCCTCCTTCTCCTGCAGGTAGGCGTTGAGCTTGGCGATGCCCTCGAGCAGCGCCTGCATCTTGTCCTGCGCGGCGGCGAGCACGGCCTGCACGGCGCGCAGGTCGCGCGTGGCCTGCTCCAGCGCCGCCTTCTTCGGCGCCACCGCCTTGTTCACGTGGTAGAACTTATACATCGCGTGCACCCACATGCACAGCGACATGCACGCCTTCGACACCTGCGACACACACTCGTATCCACAAACAACACAGTGGGCCCATACGCATAGTGTTAGCAATGTCATCGTTTTTTTTTGTGTTTGTTCAGCTTTTGTTTGTCTGACAGCATACTAAAGTAAAGTCGTTTCTCAATATTAATCAATCACAACACCTTGTTTTATCCTATGCCTACGCATTGCGAGGGTATTCATGCGGAAAGCTTCCAGAAACAGATTTTTTATCTATCATGTTTTTGTAACACTAAAATAAAACAATTGCTGTGTAATTACAAATCCTTAACTTAGTTTGACTGAATCTCAAAACAATAACAAGCACAGAAGGAGTCTAAACCATCCTAATATACTTATCCTATTTTTTTCAAATAGGCCAAAAACGTTAAAAAGAAAAGTACAAGTATTATGATGCTAAGATCGGCTTATGTAAACTTTACAAACATAAAATCGGCCACCTTGGTTTCCTTTACAATGCCGAATTAAAAAGCAAATTTATGTCAAATATGACAACTTGCTAACGCGCCCACACAATTTAATTACGTTATACTTCAGTTCGTGCTTGTCAAAATTATCTGTCTTTTTTGTAATTTTAATTGTTGTTAATTTAATAATTACGCAGTGCTGCTGTGAATTAATTAAACTCCAGCGGTCAAACAATGTCCTGGGTTATTGTAGAATTTAAATCTCATTCTTACCCTAAAAATCTAACTGAAACCATCAGCTTCCATCGGTGAGTAAACAACAAACTTATTATATTTGCTAAAAACCTGTACTTAAGTGCAAAATGTGTAAGTAATTATACTTTATTATGCTGTAGTCATATTATAATCAGCTGTAGGCCATTCGATTCAGTTATTATTAATAAAATATTATGAACAAGGTGCAAAAAAAAAGAGGAAAAAGTGCGCGAAACTGAACCTGCTGGCCAGCGGACCATTACGTTGGCGATACACTTTTGCTTGCATTTTGCTTAGGATCGGACCAGCCTAGCGCAACAAGGAACAAAAAATCTTTTGTATGGAATTGACATGGCATTTAATGGCGGATACTACTATCTCTCTCTCAGTACAGTTTCTCTTTCTATTCCTCACCGCCATTATTATTGTTTGTTTACTTCCTGACGTTTTGGAATACATTTGTGTTTTATTGATTTATTTTTGTATTATTTGTTATTCAAACAAGTAAAAATATACCAAAAAGTGTTTTTGTTGGTGTAAGTGAATACGTTTTAAAGACATGCCACCAAAAAAACGTTTCATTACGTGTGAAATTTGTAGAGATCAAGCCAGTTGAATAAATCACAAAAGCAGAATGTTTATGGCGAAATTTCCATTGGATGAGGTCAGGTAAGCATTAATTAGATGTTTTTAGTCATCGCGCAAATAAAGTAGCTTAGAAATAATAAAAATTCTCATTTTCTAATTACCATTATGTTACTAGTGATGTTGTTATTATTATCGATATCGATACCTGTTTAAATTTATTAATCAATTTGCCCTCCGTGGTTTCACCCATTTAGGTCCAGATTCTGTGGGAATATAGTGATAAAAAGTAGTAATTCTAACTATCTACATACCAAGTTTAATCGCAATCATTTTAGATTTTTTGCGGGTACGAATAATAAACATACAATTGCATGCACACGCTTCATAATATTAGTAAGATGATGACTGATCATCAGGACAAAAAATACTAAAGTCGTGTATGTGTGTGTGTGTGTGTGTGTGTGTACTTAAAAATGCGTTGAGCAATCAATGTGCCTGGGCACTGTTTATGATTTTATGCTTAAATATAATTTAATAAGCAATTTATTTACAATTAAAAAATATTTCCAGATGCCGAAAGTGAGTTTAGGTTGTGGGAAAAGAAGATTTGATATATGTTCCCATAGAAAAGCTGCATACTTTGAAATATGTGTGTGGTTCTCACTTTAATAACAAAGATTTTAATACAAAGAACAATCGCCTTAGAAATTCAGCCATACCATAGAAAAATTTGAAAGCTGATCCACTTCCTGATGAAATGTTTGAATTTCCGTGCCATGTTTTTATAAACAATTATTGCACAAATGATAATATCTTTCAAGAGAAGTGCGACAAAGAAGTGTCACCATCCTTTGACTTTATAATTAAATATTCTCATTGTACCTTGACCTATCATAAGTGCAACTATATTCGCCTACATGGTGAATGAAGGATTTTATTTTAAAATACAATTATTATTCAACATGTGAAAGCTTTTCATTTTATTTCGAGTCCTCATTTTAGTCCAGCCTTGTAATTATAGTGCTAAAATGTTCACTGTATATTGTGACTATGATTGATAATGTGGACTCGAAAATACATTATATGAATTTTATCAAAGTAGCATTAGCGTCGATTCCCACCCAGTAGAATTTATCGATATCGATAAAAAGTGCTCACTACTATGTATTTTGTTCAGTTGGTAGTTTTGTTATTTGACGTTCCTGACGTATTCTTCCGTGATATTGGTATTGATACGCCATGTAAATTCGATTTTATTACTTTGTATTAAAGTCCTGTCTCTTAAAACGTAGTGATTATATTCTCTTTGGATCGGACGGACGTTCACAATCGTTGCAATTCGCTAGCTATATTTTTATGTTCTTGCTCTTTTGCTTATTTTGTTAAGTAATTTGATTAAAATTGTTGTCTTTGTTAGAAGTACTTACTAAATACTATTTTTGTTTTGAGTTAATTGTCAAACAAATAAATGTTAAAAACGCTAAATATATATTTTTCATTTTTACCAATTTGCGTAGTCATGTTCAATAGTGTTGTACTATATATTTTATCGATAGTATAAATGTTAGTATATTTTAGTTTACTATTTTGCGTAAATTGGCTTTTACTTTCAATAAACGGTGGTTGAACAGGTCTGGATCCGCAATGAGAACAACACGCTTTCACGAACTTAGAATTTTTATTAATTTACTCAGTACGTAGGCGAGGTATATATCGTATAATAATTCGAAAAGGTCTTATAGGTTCCTCGTAGCGTAAACCATATCGCGATACAATTTTTTCCTAGCGACATCTATTGGCGTGTTACTAAAACTATAATTAAAATAGTATACAATAACCTGCGGCAAGTGATTGTCTGAACAGTGGTGTAGTGGTTAAAGGCACTCGGTCACCGTGCGCGAGCGCCGGGGTCGAGGATGCTATCTGATTTTGATAGTAGTTGTCATACAATGTGTTTCATTGTAGATTCCCCACAAATACCATAGGGCAAATATGGATCGGTGCTACTGCTCGTTCCAAATGGCAATGGAAAAAATAGCCCCGTATTTGCTTTAGATATTTCAACAATAGCTGTTTTATTAACAATGACACGGTGTTCCATTTTAACCGATTAAAAAAAGAGGTTATCAGTTCGATGTTCTTTTTATTTTTTGTTTGTTACCACAGAACTCATCATTTATGAACCGATTCGGAAAAATATATTTTTGTTTCTAAGAATATGCTTCCAGATTGATCTACTAGAAATATTTTTAAAATCGGTTTAGCAGTTTCGTTTTTAAACTTCAATAACTGAAATATGTATGTCGTTCAAGTAAACGAAATTGCGAATTTTGTTCTCCCGGCAATTTTTTCACTGGTGTTTTGAACTTAGGTTTTGTTGAATCATTTCTTACAACTAATCTTACCTTAGCAATCTTGGTGGGCTCGTAATCGGGGTTCTGCACAAACTTCTTGAGTTTTTTGATCATGTCCTCGGTGATGGACTCTTTGTCGTATTTCATGAGCGAGTCGAGGAAGGCGGTGGGGTCGGCGAGCATCTGTGAGCCCGGCTTCCAGTAGTTCAACACCTTCTCACCGAACGACGCGCCCGGTTCCTGCGCACAACGAGTGTGGATGGAATCGTTAGAAGATTATCTGAATGTATGTATAAGCAATGACGTATGTCATTACGGAGAAGGGAGCATGGTGGATTGCAGTGACGATCACTCGTTTAATTTAAGCCCATGCTGCAAAAATGTTTCGAAGATTTTTGAGCTTTCATCTGCTTGCTATCCACTCTAAATTGAAATCCAAGAGTATACTCTAGGAGTATTACTGTGTGAGTCATGGTGTGCATAAGAGGTGGAGCCGGTTGTGCGCGTACCTTGATAGGTTTGATGTCGAAGACGACGCAGAGCGACTCGATGACGAGCACGACGCCGCCGGGCGGCTTCTTCATCGCCTTGACCTCGACGATGTCGTTCCGGTTGAGCTCCTGCAGCGCCTGCTCCGCCGCGCGCAGCGCCGGCAGCGCCTCGTCTGCGCACACACACACACCGCACTACCTCACCCAGCTCTCTTACCTTTTAAGTGGCGGTTAAAATATTAAGTACCTACTGAAAAAAAAGTGTCATTGAATCCCTCATAGATGAATTTCGGCCACGACTGCTAATCTAAACAGGAGGCAGCCACACATAACAGGAGATAGTGCACAAGTATGTTCGCAATGCACAGATGTGCTCTCTATTCCTTCACTCGCAGCTTCAGCTCGGTGAGACAGCAATCCGACATAAACGGAGGGAGATCAAGCCAGTTTTGTGGCTGATTGTACGAGGAGTAAAGCTTAAATAAATTTCGAAATAAGTGGACCAGAACCGTAAAAAAACATTTAAACATTCCTGAAAATTCTACTAATAGTTTGTACCGCAGTAAAACTACCTAAATCCCTCTGCGCGTCCTCCGCCATGGCAGTGGTCTCTGTGGCCATTTTCTCAGCCACCGCTTGCTCCTTCTCCACTTTTATACGAGCTTCCTCCGCTATCGCCTGCAAAACGTCAGAAAAAATAACAACACAATTATTTTAACAATAGTGAAATCTATCATTGCCACTTGCTCGTTTCCTCTTTCTCAGCTGCAGTAAAGGTATACTGACCGTGTCGATAGCAATCTGTTCGATGACCTTCCTGGTCTCCTCGGCGGCTCGCTCCATCATCGGCTTCAGCTCCGCCAGGTCGATTTGCAGCTGCTTCACCTCCACCTATTAACCACACATAAGGTTGGCCATGGTTTTTGGTCGTACGCTTTTTCTTTACTGTCCTTGTTGTTAGTATTTATGACTGCTAACATTTTGTCATCTCTAACATCATTTACCCGCAATTAGAACCGTCCTTGTTTAACATGGACTCTTTTAAAATTTGTATGAGCCTACCTCAGTCTGGTTGAGCTTGTCGAGTCCGGTCTTGAGTGCGTTGGACTCCGTCTGTATGTCGCGCTGCTTCTTCTTGAACATGTCTGCGTAGGCGGCGAGCATCTCCATGTAGGACATGGGCGTGACGTAGTTGAGGCGGCTGAGCTGCGCCAGGAACCGCGCGCTCGCCTCCACCACGCTCTGGTGCGCGAAGCAGCACACCGACTGCACACACACACGCACACATGCACACATGCACACTACTGCACTTTATATTCACAACGTACAGGGAAAAAAAGGAGCTACTGAGAAGTAATTAATCAATCCAAATCGATATACTCTATTTGATATGACAGAGTCATTATACCGTATTCTAAACTATGTGAATTATAGCAAGTATGACTGTTCATACCACCATCGACTCGTAGACTTCGTCGGTGGTGGTGAGATGCGGCATGTTGTGGAAGAAGTAGTTGGCGACAGACTCGAGCGCCGTCTTGGGCCATTCGCTGAACCAGTCGATGGTGCAGCAGTTCACGAGGGACGGGAACTGGCGCAGCCGGGCGCGGAATATCTGCAACATAAATCCTTTTTACTTAATATAATTTATGTAATTGAAAAGTGAGATTTCATTTCATTTGCCTGATAGAAAATCTTGTAATGATCTAAAAACAGTAACAACAACAAACTTAACTTTGTTTTGTTAAGCAATAAATTGTAATCGAACTAAACGTAACATGAGAATATTAAGTTTTATATTGCCCAGTAATTTTGCAACACGTACAATGTTCTTCAACCATTCTTTATTGGCGGCAAAATAGAAAAAATGATGGTTCCTAGTATTTAGTTTGAGATTGGAGTAAAAATCTACGCCGCTTCCAGCCAAAGTGACAATGCATTATATCTTTTGTGTGTATAATATTATTATGGGTGAAATTTGCCTAGCACCATACATTTAGTAATTCAATAAAATACTGAAATACCTCCCCAATGGGGCTCATGACGATGACGATATGCAGGTTGGTCTTGACGCGACGCTGGTAACAAGCAAACAGGTTGGTCTTGGTGGCCGGCAGGTTCATTTCCATGACCGCGTGTCGCACCGACATGTACACGCGGTCCAGGTCCTCCGCCTCGTAGATGTTGGGCACGTCACCAGAGCTCAGGATGTTGTTCAGGTCCTCCAGGAACGACTCCATCTTTATCTAGTTTCGGAATAACTCTCAATTTTAGAAATACATCTTGTTTTATGATACCTAAATAACCTCCGTAAACAACCTTTATCCAATGAAATTATCTTTATTTAGAGATGGGGGTCTTCTAGGTGTTTGTTAATATCCCTGGTAGTATGACACGTAGTAGCACAATAATTAATTACATTATACTTTTCCATTAGAAGACGGAACAATAAGGCTATAACTGTCCTGATCCCCATAGTGAATTAATGTAATACCTGTGCATCGGAGAACAAGAACACGGTGCCCCTGTTCTCCGCTCCGGCCTTGAGCATGGTCTGCTTGAGGTCTTCGCGCCACTCCGCCTGTCCGTACGACTTGGTGATCTCGATCTGCACACACGTCAGCTCCGCCATGAACGCGGCTAGCCGCGACAGTGACTGACGACCTGCAATCACCGGCATGGTTACAGCAGTACAAATAAACTCAAGTCTAATTGAACATAATGTTTTGTTTATCGACTTCCGAAACGAGTGTGAATGAGTGCAAATGAGTGCGAGTGAGTGCGGTGTCGGTACCGGAGCCGCCCATGCCGAGCAGCAGCGCGTTGGCCATGGGCTGGCGCACGATGCGCGCCACGCGGCAGAGGTGCGCCGCCGCGTCCGGGAACAGCACCAGCTCCAGCGGCGCCGTCGACGACAGGTTGTACTCCGCCAGGTAGTGCTCCAGCATGGCCTGCAGCTGCAACCACAACACGTCTCAACCGAAACCAAAAAAACACCAAATATCCTGCAAAAGCAAAATCCAAATAGAACTTTATAAACCCTAATACACAGTTGGATTATATGGCTGCAATATATACAACTAATTTTCTCTGCATAGTAATCTCCGCTCTATATCAAATGACATAAGGTCGACACATATGTTTTAGGGTGGATTCCATTATCAAGTTAACCCCTTACTTCCGCCCTGTCCACGATCTCGACATATTTCCTGTCCTCGGCGCCGAGATCCATGAAGTCTCCGAACAGCATCAGCCTGCCGCCAATCACGTCCGACGACTTCTTGCCAAACTCCGTGCGAATCTTCTTGTTCAGCAAACTGTAACGGTACAAGTAGTAATATTCAGTACAGCCATCGTTGTAGGAGCTCTATGAAAGATTGAAGCTCAAACAATAAAACACGCCTTTATAGAAATAATTACACATTTGATATTACCCGAAGCCTATATACCTAGATGTCAGTCTCATCTGCGTGACCTTAGAGCTATACGTGGCCATGGGTGAACTGTTAAACTCTCATGAATTTATTTGCACATCCTACAACAAGCAAAATAACGACACTCACTTGACAAACCACTGTCGATCTTCGTTATTGACGAGCCGGTCCTGATAGACGCGCTGGTGCTCGTGGTACCATAGCCGGATGACGTCATCCTCGTCCTTGACGCAGCGCGGGTCCAGCATCAGCATGCCCTGGAACACCTTGCTGAGGTCCCGCAGATTGAAGGTGTAGTGCGACTTGGCCGGCGTGGGCAGCAGCTCCTCTACCAGCGCCATGAAGATCTCGATGGACGCCTTCAGGAACGGCGGCTCTCGGATGGTCACCTTCTCGAAGTTGCGAGTCCACGAACACAGGATTACGTTGAAGATCGCGTACTGTAATCACAAATGAAATAGACATGTTCGATTATTTAAAAATCAACAAAATAAAAGTGTAATGAAATGACCTTATAGGCCGTCGTTTTTTAAACATAGACAGGAAAGCCCTGAGGTTTTAACATCGTGTTTATTAAAGAAACAGAATCACTTATTACTATTAAAAATGAAATTTTCCTGCTCCTTGTCAACTATATATTTTACGGACTTCAATAGTAAGTGGTTGCAGTAAACTAAATACTACACGTGATGGACATCCCAAGGCAGTACTTTCAACAAAAATATGTTACCTTGCTAGCGTACTCCATCTCTGTGAAGGAGATGTAGTGGAAGTGCCTCATGAGTCTCATGGTGACGGGGTTGCGCCCTCCCCCGGGCGGACCCATCGCGCCCACGATGCTCACGTCCACCAGCGTCTTGAAGTCGCCGATGCTCTGCCGATCGTACCAACCTGCAAACAACAAACAGTAGCAGCTAGAAATATCACCTGGAAAGAACAAATCGAACAAAAATGTATGCATGTATTTTTTAATTAAGTACTACTTCTTAGTAATTTGTTGTAACAGTAAAAATGTTGAGAATGTTATTCTTGTTAGTAAGACGTGTGACGGTGATGTGTACCGGAGAAGTCCATGTACTGGCGCAGCAGTTCGATGGGAGGCTGCGCGCCGTACACCTCGAGCGCGGGCATGTTGAGTATGTTATTCTTGTTAGTGAGACGTGTGACGGTGATGTGTACCGGAGAAGTCCATGTACTGGCGCAGCAGTTCGATGGGAGGCTGCGCGCCGTACACCTCGAGCGCGGGCATGTTGAGTATGTTATTCTTGTTAGTGAGACGTGTGACGGTGATGTGTACCGGAGAAGTCCATGTACTGGCGCAGCAGTTCGATGGGAGGCTGCGCGCCGTACACCTCGAGCGCGGGCATGTTGAGTATGTTATTCTTGTTAGTGAGACGTGTGACGGTGATGTGTACCGGAGAAGTCCATGTACTGGCGCAGCAGTTCGATGGGAGGCTGCGCGCCGTACACCTCGAGCGCGGGCATGTTGAGTATGTTATTCTTGTTAGTGAGACGGTGTGACGGTGATGTGTACCGGAGAAGTCCATGTACTGGCGCAGCAGTTCGATGGGAGGCTGCGCGCCGTACACCTCGAGCGCGGGCATGTTGAGTATGTTATTCTTGTTAGTGAGACGTGTGACGGTGATGTGTACCGGAGAAGTCCATGTACTGGCGCAGCAGTTCGATGGGAGGCTGCGCGCCGTACACCTCGAGCGCGGGCATGTTGAGTATGTTATTCTTGTTAGTGAGACGTGTGACGGTGATGTGTACCGGAGAAGTCCATGTACTGGCGCAGCAGTTCGATGGGAGGCTGCGCGCCGTACACCTCGAGCGCGGGCATGTTGAGTATGTTATTCTTGTTAGTGAGACGTGTGACGGTGATGTGTACCGGAGAAGTCCATGTACTGGCGCAGCAGTTCGATGGGAGGCTGCGCGCCGTACACCTCGAGCGCGGGCATGTTGAGTATGTTATTCTTGTTAGTGAGACGTGTGACGGTGATGTGTACCGGAGAAGTCCATGTACTGGCGCAGCAGTTCGATGGGAGGCTGCGCGCCGTACACCTCGAGCGCGGGCATGTTGAGTATGTTATTCTTGTTAGTGAGACGTGTGACGGTGATGTGTACCGGAGAAGTCCATGTACTGGCGCAGCAGTTCGATGGGAGGCTGCGCGCCGTACACCTCGAGCGCGGGCATGTTGAGTATGTTATTCTTGTTAGTGAGACGTGTGACGGTGATGTGTACCGGAGAAGTCCATGTACTGGCGCAGCAGTTCGATGGGAGGCTGCGCGCCGTACACCTCGAGCGCGGGCATGTTGAGTATGTTATTCTTGTTAGTGAGACGTGTGACGGTGATGTGTACCGGAGAAGTCCATGTACTGGCGCAGCAGTTCGATGGGAGGCTGCGCGCCGTACACCTCGAGCGCGGGCATGTTGAGTATGTTATTCTTGTTAGTGAGACGTGTGACGGTGATGTGTACCGGAGAAGTCCATGTACTGGCGCAGCAGTTCGATGGGAGGCTGCGCGCCGTACACCTCGAGCGCGGGCATGTTGAGTATGTTATTCTTGTTAGTGAGACGTGTGACGGTGATGTGTACCGGAGAAGTCCATGTACTGGCGCAGCAGTTCGATGGGAGGCTGCGCGCCGTACACCTCGAGCGCGGGCATGTTGAGTATGTTATTCTTGTTAGTGAGACGTGTGACGGTGATGTGTACCGGAGAAGTCCATGTACTGGCGCAGCAGTTCGATGGGAGGCTGCGCGCCGTACACCTCGAGCGCGGGCATGTTGAGGTCGTCGATGAAGAACACCTGCCGCTTGGTGGGCGGCGGACCGAACACGCCGCGCCGGCGCCGCTCCAGCTTACTGTCGATCACGTCCTGCACACACACACACACACACACACTGTGTTAGACCTCCTGTGCAGTGAAAAAACTGAGTTGTTCTCTTTGGTAAGCCTTCAACTGGTTTGCATATTTACCACACACTGTACTGGATTCGAGGTGACAGTGGCAACTATGATTTCAATTCTGTCCATATCATGGGAAATACAATATTTCTAGCATTGATACTAAACGCAGAATAAGAATGGAATAAAACTACTTGTTTTGTAAAATAATAATGAATTCAGAGATTAAGTGCTCACTCTAGTGCCTTTTCTGGATCACCTGATAATGCTAAAATATTGATAATTACTTAATATCGCAAAGTATCGATTATATTATTGGAAATCATTTTGTTTTCAAGCAATTTACGCTTATGATTACTTAGTGTATCAACATAGTAGTACAGCATTCGATATAAGGTACTTTTCCGATCCTCACCTGTGTCTGATTGGCGGAAGTCCTCGCGGAGAACACGATGAACTCGCAGATGAACTTCTTGTGCAACCCTCGCGACAGCTTGGAGGTGATGGTGACGGTCTTGCCGGTGCCGGTGGGCCCCACACACACCACGTGGTTGTAGTTCGCCACCTTGAACCCGAGCAGCGCCGCGCTACGAACATTGTCCAGCGTCGGCACTTCGATATCTGGTGACGTTACAGTACAAACGTTAATTATTTTACTGAAAAACCTATTTATTATCGATTTTTTTACTTATTTGTCTTTTCAAATAAAACTCATGACTAACTAGATGTGAAATCGATGTGCAAAGTTTTTTATCTTAAAGCAGAGGCGCCGAACAGTTTATATCGTTGCAGTTCCAGTATTACTGCCCAATTGTAATCTGTGAATTGATATTAGATAGACCAAAACCTGGGCTACTAGTTGTGGATGACAATTATAGATTATAGGGTACATTATACTAACCCGCAAACTGCCACTCAGGGTCTACTTCATACGGCTCCAGGTTGGCCATCCAGTTGTACCAGAACGGATTGGCGGGCTCGCCGTCGTCCGTGGGGTCTGTAAACCCACCGTCATGCAACCTGGAACCAGGACAATGCGTACTGAAGGGCTTGATAATTATTAATATTCAGACAAGTAAGTGCATTCAGTGGGTGTGCATTTGTAATGTTAACGGTCGTATGTACAAGCACGTAATAGAACAATATACACCCAATAGAGAATATATTTCTGTTTTACAAAAGTTGGGTGTTTTATAGAAATCTTCTTTAGTAACCAACCAAGGTCCATCAGGATCTCATTTGACGCAACAAGCTGCCGCGGCCATCCGGCATCAGACAGTTGCGGCGACGCTTCATGAGCAGAGATCACTTCAAATATCAATCGTCCTTCAAATTTAAGAGAGATATAATCAGTGGGGTAAAACTAACGTGTAGTCATAGACGCGCCCCTCCTTGGGGAAGGGCGGCTTGAGTCCGTTCTCAGCTGTGATCTCTCGCATGAACTCCGAGAAGATGGCGCGGCCGGTGTGGTCGCAGGTGGCGCCGACCGACCACACCACCGCCCACACCACCCAGCACGGCGCCAGGCGAGCTACCGGCAAATACTTTAGTGTTAGGGATACATCATAAGTCTTCCTAATGAGGTTAGAGTCCCTATATGAGACACAAAATTACACCCAGTTTTGATAAATAAATACACCAACTTGAACCATTGGGCTTAAAAAAAAACAAAAAAATAAATCTAGGTTAAAGTTACGGCAGTTACAGTCCGGGAAATAATTCATACAAAAGAAAAATACATGTAATGCGTACATTGGGGTACCTACATAGTTTGCGTTTCAGACACAAGCATGAAAAATATCTCAGATATGTGAGATAAACTACACTAATAATTTAGATTTTAGTCTGTAACCGGGAAGTATTAGTAAGCATCGAAAATCTAGTTGATAATATTATATTAAATAAGCTAACTGTCCAAAGGTATAGACTACAGACAATTAAACACTTTTAACTCATCTAGTGATACTGTGAGCTAGAATATTGTCCTATGTAACCGATATGAATTTCATTTCAACAATCCAAGAGCTTTCATTTATTCTGTCTAAAGTCAAGTTTTGGCAGGAGTGTATACTATGGACGTACGGAGTGTAATAAATACTGACGCATGAGCGCGAGGAATCCAGCGGCGGGCGGCGGACGGTCGTCCTTGCCGGTGAGCGGACGCAGCCGGAAGTCCAGCAGCTCGAGGAACTTCAGCACCAGCGCCGAGTCGATGGATGCCACGATCTCCGTCAGCCGTCCCCGGAGCGTCGTCAGCGCCGGGTACAGGTACGTGTTGATCAGACCCGGCAGAATCTTGCGGATGTTGTCCGCCATCTGTAGTGTACATTAAGTGGGTGTGAATGTGTG
>NC_051121.1:12101856-12117255 GCF_014839805.1 Manduca sexta | reverse complement strand
ACGTTACTCAGTGAGTTTGTTAGCGAAAACGACTCGAAATGTTTGAAGATGATGTGTTTGAAGAATTGGTCCAATATCTCAGTTCGATGCGCGCATCTTTTGAAAAGTATTTTCCCGAAGAACACAATACAAAAATTAAAGTGAATTCATGGATTCATAATCCTTTTTTACCCAACTTGGAAAAGCCTGAAAACATGTCAAACGAGATATATGTATCTCTTTTAGAAATGTCATCAGACACAAGTATGGAGTCACTGTTCAAAACGACGCCTCTCAATGATTTTGGTGCAGAATCCAAGATGAATGTGCAATGCTTGGCCAAATGGCTCTGGATATTCTTCTCCGTTCCCAACTACATATTTGTGCGAAACAGGATTCTCTACCTACGCAGCCACGAAAACAAAATATCGCAATAGACTGGACGCCGAAGCTGATATGAGACTCCAACTTTCTTCCATCAAACCTGATATCAACCAATTGATGAAAAATAAAAAACAGTTTCATACCTCCCACTAGTTAGATTTTTTCTTTTTTAATGTTTTCTATTATTGTCCTTGCCAAGTGGTGAAGTAAATAATAATTAGTAACTGTTACATTGTACTTTTATTATGCTGATTAATAAAAAATACACTTATAAAAACAATTGTTTTATTGTAGGGTTCCATCAAGTATTTTGCTTCCCAAAAGGGTTCCGTCATTTAAAAAGTTTGAGAACCACTGACCTAGTGGATTCGGATGGCCTAAAACACGTAAAAGAGACTAAATTACTAGGCACTGTATTGTTTCAGTGTTATCAGCACCACATATAGACGCAACATTGAATTTTCACTTTGAAAATATTGAGCATATATATTTTTAAAGTTTATTATATATTTTTCGTTATGTTTAAAATTTATAATATATGTTTCTGTTTCAGTAACATTTTGCTTGCTTTATAGACTGACTTTGTTGTAATTTTTCTGTGATTTTATTAAATAATGAGACTGATTTAATAATGATCATCAATATTTTTTAGTTCCATTAGAACTATGTTACAATAAATTAGTTGATTTTAACTTACTTTACTGTTTTCTTTTTGTCTCAATCTCTGTAATATCATATGATAGCTATTAAGATTCAATAAGTAATTCAAACATTTTACCCATATAAAGCTTGTCATTACCGTATTTCGATGTCTTTACCGTTCCTTTCATATTTTATTATCTACAATAGCTCCAAAAATATTTCAGTCAAAATGTTATTTTTTCGGTTTTCTTTTACATGAGATAATTTATATTACCTAATATTAACAATATTTATTAGCATGTCCTTACCGTGTCTTATGTGTCCATGTCGTTTTTGTTTTTAAATTTTAATTAAACTACTTTAAACAAATCTTGTACACCCAAAGTAGAACCTTTTTAATAATTGGGGAAATAAATTAATGTTATTAATAAATCATTACCTGAATTTTTATTTCGTTCTTCCAAATTTTGAAATTTGGCGGAAACACCCTTAACCGCTAATAGTGACATTATTAGAACAATTCAAAACAATATTGTTCGTCGATATAATTCGTGTGTTAATAACGATGGCGGACATATCGAAAATTAAAAATTGTATAATAAGTGCTGTGGCTATGAGTGTGTAATGACTGATTAAGTAATTATTGTTGTGTCCATAACACTTTACCTATTTGCATACGTACATACAATGTAAACACATACGCTCCGCCCGAGCGACGCCGCGCGCCCTGCACTCTCCCGCTACCCCTCGTGGCGAGATAACAACTCAAAATACCATTTTTGCGGCGTTGCCGATTGTTACAAATTATGAAGGAATTAGAATAGAAATATTATAAATTATGAAGGAAACAAGGATAACATAAAACAAACTGACAGTAAATTGAAAGAGATAGAGAGTCAAGATGAAGAAAGAGATAAATATACCACAAGAAGTGGAAGAAGTGTAAAGAAGCAAACATATTGATATAAAATATAACTTTGTAAAAGACATTGTTAGTAAAAAGATGATTTCATTGCATTATATAAAGTCTGAAGAAAATATAGCAGACATAATGACAAAACCTTTAAATGTTATTAAGTTTAATCATTTCTGTAACCAATTATTACAGTGATATTATTACCTTGTTTAATTAGAATTGTTTTAGGTTTGTTTATTGTAATTTGTTTTGGTTATTTAAGTAATGTCATGCAATGATTAAAGAGTATAGAGGATGAGTGATATGGTCACGTGACATGCGGCTCATTTAATGCATAAAATGGCGCCGACTCCGCCCCTTACAATAGTGATATGCTAGTACCGGAAATTTTGTATCGACATCGAAGAATTAAACGAGATACTAACAAGCCCAAAAAAGATCAAATACGAAAAGGGTTAGGTTCTACCATAATATAAATATAACAAACCATAATATAAACAAACAAACTGAAACTGATTTATAAGTAACAATTGTTAAAGAAAGCAGTACCTGTTGTGACAAACAACCAGTTGTGTTTGATCTATATTTGTATGTTGCACTATTCCTTGCTAAAAAATTAAGTTACAGATTAAGATATTTACTTAATACATGATAACTGGAATAAGATAGCGTAGTCAGCAATTATTTGGTTGGTTTTATTTTATTTTATTATTATGCTCTTTGATCGAGAAACATAACTATGTTTCAGCAAACTAAAATCAAGGAGCGTAAGGATGGTGGTTAAGATAATGAATTATAATAATTATTTGCAATAACAACAATATGATTATGTATCTATTTCCGTGCATGCAAGGTTGCTCGAAACATAAGACCGCCAATTGTAAAAATATATCTTACATTTCATCTTTATGTTGTTTCTTTTATGTTTATCTATTCTTTTATGTAACAATTCTAATTTTATTCATAACAATATATTAAAGTAATATGACTATTAGGTGAAGTACTTATAATAATCATTACTATTTTACTTATCGGGAATATTGTTGGAAAACAGTTATCTTTTACTCGCGTTAATTAAACGTGTGTTTTATGCATTTCTTCTCAAAATGTAAAGAACGAATATTTGTATTTGGTGTAGGATTCCAATCACGTCGCCCAATATACTCAGTTCATTTTGCCTTGGTTTTTAAATTTTTGAATTCTATATCAATAATAGAAGTGAAAAAAAATATCATTTTAATAAAATTAAAACATTTTTTTTATCATTAATAAGAAATGCAGTTCCAATGCTTTTAATTTTCTAAAAACAAAGGTCATAACAAAATCTCTAAATCCTCTTTATTGAGTCTAGTAATCTGCTAATTCTACCTGGAGCATATTATAAACTCTAAACGGTGCAAATGCACCTGACAGGTTAAAATAACGCTACAAAAACTTTAGTACATAGTAACTGGCAAGTGGCTATAGCCATCGTTGATCAAAGTTGGATTTGTACAATTTAATGAAGAATATGGGAAAGATACAGAAAATACAATGAAGAATATGGGCAAGATACAGATCCCAAACGCAGACGCAGAATTCTTAATTCTGCGTCTGCGTTTGGGATCTGTATCTTTAGAAAATTTAGCGTCAGAAACTTGAAAGTTATTTGATGACGATGACGACGTCCCACCCGAATTACGGCAAATGGCACGGGACGTCATAAGGCTTATCCCGGATTGAAAGAAAAGGACATAGTGGACATCTATCACCCAGAAAATTAGTATCCACGTTTGCTTCTACAAGTTACGAAGGTACACTCTAAATAATGATTAGCATCTACTTTAGTTCCAAATATTTTTCCAAATAAATTTTCGTTTGATTTAGATCTAATACAAGAGTTTTCTCTTGGAAGAGCTTTTCATGCACATTTATTATGAAAAAAGATAAAATCAAAGAGATTCGAGGGTGGTGAAGTCTAACAATCCGCACTAAAGTAGATGCTAATCATTATTTAGAGTGTACCTTCGTAACTTGTAGAAGCAAACGTGGATAGTAATTCTCCACTATATCCTTTTCTTTCAATCCGGGATAATCCGTGGTCATCAACCCGACAACGACTTCCCACTCCCGCCTTCCACCACGTCCGCGTCCACGGCTGGGTCCCCGGCCACGTCCATTTTTTGTCCACGGACATTTTCCAAATATTTTGCCAAATAAATTTTCACTTGATTTAGATCTAATACAAGAGTTTTCTCTTGGAAGAGCTTTTTCATGCACATTATGTAAAAAGATAAAATCAAGGATATTCGAGGGTGGTGAAGTCTAACAATCCGCACTAGGCTAGCGTGGTGGACTCTCCCTCGACCTCCACTCTTCTGTAGTAAATAAACTTTTACGTTTCTGACGCCAAATTTTCTAAAGATACAGATCCCAAACGCAGACGCAGAATTGAGAATTCTGCGTCTGCGTTTGGGTATTTTCTGGATCTTGCCCATATTTAATTATTATATCTGGGTGATAGATCTCCACTATATCTTTTTCTTTCAATCCGGGATAATCCGTGGTCATCAACCCGACAACGACTTCCCACTCCCCGCCTTCCACCACGTCCGCGTCCACGGCTGGGTCCCCGGCCACGTCCATTTTTTGTCCACGGACATTTTCCAAATATTTTGCCAAATAAATTTTCACTTGATTTAGATCTAATACAAGAGTTTTCTCTTGGAAGAGCTTTTCATGCACATTATGTAAAAAGATAAAATCAAGGATATTCGAGGGTGGTGAAGTCTAACAATCCGCACTAGGCTAGCGTGGTGGACTCTCCCTCGACCTCCACTCTTTGTGTAAATAAACTTTTACGTTTCTGACGCCAAATTTTCTAAAGATACAGATCCCAGAACGCAGACGCAGAATTGAGAATTCTGCGTTTGTGATTTTCTGGATCTTGCCCATAATCTTCATCCATAGTACTTTATTAAATTGTCCAAATCCAACTTTGATAAACGATGGCAATAGCTTGTATGATCATCATTTCTTTGCCAGTTGATCATTCTGCAGCTGAGCTCCGTAGTACTGCCATAAGTCGATAGCTTTGTTTGCGATCACCTATTCACATAGTTTTGGTATCTGCAAATAATACTATTTTAGGAGAAAGTTTAAAAATGGCAACACTCTTGTCTTTTAATTTTTTTAATTATTTTCCAAAAACAATGGTCCAGGCAGAATAAGCAGATTACTAGACTCAATAAAGAGGATTTAGAGATTTTGTTGACCTTTGTTTTTGGTTGACCTAATAGAGAACGCGAGCGCGATCGTGGCCTACGTCCTGAAAAAGCTCCCAAAAGAAAACTCATTTCCTTGCCGGATTCCTGCCCCGGGATCTGGACGCCAAAGCTCTCTCCAATGCATTTCATTGGAGGGAGGAGGCGTCCAGGAGCGGGCAGGAATCCGGCGTCTCACGCTGGAGGCCCCGTCCCCGTACCTAGGTACGGGGACGGGGCCTCCAGCCTGAGACGTCTAAACTTATGGCAGCACTACGGAGCTCGGCATCCTGTCGCTCTCCTGCGGGGCCCGCAGCGGGGCGTACCGCACGGTCTCGTACAAGGCGGCTTGGTTTTTTGGCCGGATTGCTGCCCCGGGATCTGGACGCCAAAGCTCTCTCCAATGCATTACATTGGAGGGAGGAGGCGTCCAGGAGCGGGCAGGAATCCGGCGGCTCAGGCTGGAGGCCCCGTCAGCGGGGCTTCGGGCCGTCGAGGCAATAAACAAAAAAAAAGAAAAGAAAAAAAGTACTACGGAGCTCAGCCGCAGAATGATCAACTGGCAAAGAAATGATGTATAACCTTCTAATGAGTCTAACTCAGAAGGCATAAAATGGTGAAGGTAGAAAGAAAATTTAAATCAAAGTACACTCTAAAAAATGTCGCGGAGTGTTTTGTTGACTCCATTGTACTTGAAAATTCTGCGTATTGTACTTATAAACTAATAATAACTTTTCGCAGTAGTGTAACGCTCGTAGATATTATTTTCATTAGTTACAAAAGTCATAGAACAAGTATACACAAGAAATAAAAACAAACCGATTTTAATACTTACGGCCTCGGATGACCCAACAATGACGATCATCTTCATAAAAACATGCGGCTGACCTGTCAGGTGCATTACCAGCGTTTAGACTTTCTCATATGCTCCCGTCGTCGTCTTTGTTGACCCTATTATTATATTTCATGTCGTGAAGTGCCAAGCTAATAATATACCTATACGTTCTCATTTCTTTCGTAATTGCCCTTATAATATTTTGTATTTCAAACTTTATGCGTTATGGTATTGTGTTTATATCAATTTTATTTTACCATTTTTTATCATATACTTTTTGTATACTTTTATTTATTGTGTAATGAAAATAGTCTCGATTGTTTAGTTCTATGAAAAGATAATATGTACGTACGCGATGTAAAGTGTAATAATATGTTTGTTACTATTACATATACCAAATTGGGAATTATGTTTTATTATAACTTATCATGCAATAAAACAACAATACAAATTGGCTATAGTTTTTTTATTTTGTGATTTACAATTACTATTGTAAAGACATGGTTCGGACAATTATCGATAATAGTCGATAATATTGTCGAAAAGTTAGCGGATCAACACTACAGCACAAACAATACATACAATGGAACAATAGAATGTTTTTTTTACAATTGTTGATATCTTCAACTTGGAATGTTATCTAATTTCCAGGAAACACAATATATATAGATTCTAAGGGAAATAGTGGTTAGCTAAATAAAACTTGTAACCATTCGAGACCTTGAAAATTGACCTTTCAATTATAATATAATTTGATAAGTTTCGGCGTAGTGAAATGAGGGTAAATCCAAAAAATGGGTCGAAGAATGTTTTGTTTTTATAACAAGCATCATTCAACACTTATGTCCTAAGAAAACAAAAAACCGAGGCTTGGAATGTGAAGTATAAACAGATGACGCAAGCAGTTTTTGTTTATAGTTTCAAGTGGCTAATATAAACATTTCGGTCTCAGGTACCTTCGATGTGATGTTTTGCTGATACTTTAGTTCTTTTACATTGTATTGAGTGTAACGATCATACAAAATATTGTTTGGATTTTATATTATTCGACATTTTGTGTCGAGCTCGGGTACCTAAAACTAGTAATAATAGGGGACCGGCCTATGCTTGATTTTGTACATTATTCTATATATACTGGCTAATAATACGAAAAGAAGCACTGCTGCGAAAACTGCATAATAATTGGTTAAAATATGAGCGAGTAATTCATATTTAAAATATTGTAATGTGCAGAAGTGGGCGCGATGTGGGGATATCGCTTCATCTCTTTCTTTCGCACGCGTCTTAATTCCCGATGACGTCACATGTGGGTATTTCGTCTCTTTTCTGTTTCTTGTTAATTACCCCTTCCACCGAAATTCAAAGACTTATAACCTGTTGATTTTTAACCGGATTTTAATAATTCCTTCTGTGTTATAATTTATATTATGTAAATATTTGATAATAGTAAAGAACAAAAATGAGTCCGGTACCCTATTATATCTAAATACTGAAGTCGTAATATCAAATTTATATATTGTAGGTATCCATATTCACAATCTTTTTATGAATATAACACCGTTTACGGAATAAAGATTTATGATTTATTACATTGTTTATGGCGCATATCGTCTATAAAGGTGGCAATCGCGCGTTTTTTACGCGCCGACACATACAGCCGCTGGGCTTTCGTGACAGCTGTCAGTTTGTAGGACTCACGCATTCAAGGGTTAAAATGAATACTCGTTTCCGAATAATAAATGAGAAATCGTGGTAACACCACTACAAACACTACGATTGGTGCCATTCATAACTAAGTGGCAAAATATTCTCCAAAAAAATAGGTACAAAGAGACCGCCGCGTCGCGTCACATCGTAGCCAATCACGCGCACCCCTCTGATGTACTTATGCCTCAGAACGGCGAGCGCATACACTCCCGCGCTCCCCCGCCCGTCGCGCCGTCCTTCAGTCAGTAATAGGACAACACGCGCGCGATTAAAATAAAATAAAATAAAATACTTTATTTATCACGTAGGCGAACAAAATTGCACTTATGATACGTCAAAACAAAGAATAAGAATAATTATTATTTCTAAACAACTATTAAAATCACTTATATAACTATGGAGATTTTAAATTAGGGATAAAGTTTATACAAAAGACTAGGTACAAACCGAAGTAAGCAGCTCGGGCTGGCAAGTAGGGAAATAGAAGGGTAACGCGTCGCGATCCTCACCGGTGAGGACATGAGCCCTAGCCTAGCTAACCTACCAGCCTTTCACTAGCTACCTAAGTGATGACTACCCGAAGAAGAAGGCAGAAAGAAACTCCGGGCTTTCTTTTTGTCATCAATTGTTCAGTACTTCTTTGTATTTTTTCCAAGTCTTTCTTGTACATAGTCACAATAGTTATATAAGCTAATGCACGCACATCACCGTTAACATGGGATAAGATGAAATCCAATCGACTAAACCTGGAGCGGCATAAAATAAAATTAGCGATAGCAAATAAAAGAGAACATAGATTCATACTTAAATTAGGCTTAGGCTGTTTTGATTACGAAAATGAGTCGTCAGTACTAATATTCAAACGCGGGGTATTTGTCAATGGTTCAGCTATACGCTGTAGCTAAGTAAGTACAATTTGGAAGAGGCTAGGCGGTTGTACTCCTAGCCGGATCGTTTGAATCCGCTGCGACTTCACGGGATCGAAACTCCTCAAGTTCCATCTACTCCCACTACCTTGGCTGCAACCCAGCGCCTCCTCGACCACGGATAATTCCACGCGCCGGCTCATGTGCAACGCCGAGGACGGGTGAATGACTCGCCGGATAACGAAGTGGACATTTTAGAGTACTTTGAGCGGGATCCTCGGCGAAGCACGAGAATGGCGGCACGGGAATTTAATATTAGTATTTGTGTGGAAAACATTAAATACCTACGGATTACACCCGTATCATTTCCGTCGGGCGCACGCAATTCACGACAACGATGCACTGGTAATGAACATTACGGGACTATGGATTGGCCGCGGCGCGGCGGCCCCGTGACTTGGCCGGCGAGAAGCCCGGACTTAACACCCCTGGATATTTTCTTGTGGTCGGAAACAAAGACTCGTGTATTTTTTGGAACACGAAACACCTGACGAGTTACGTAGTGCGACAGTGGACGACTTTAACCGAGTGAAAAGTGACAGAGACACATTGCGAAAGCTTAAATACAATAACTTAAGAAGTGCACGTTTGTGTATCGAACGCGGCGGACTCCATTTCGAGCAGTTGCTTCGTTACCGGGAAGTGTAAATAGGTAATTTGTAAATAAACTGTTTAGGTATGTTAGTTGATTATTTTGTAAATAGCCCCAATTTTTTAAATACGCCAGAAGTACTCATAGTTCGTTCGCACTGTTTATTTTTATTACTATGACAATAAATGAAGTAGGTATTTTATCGGAAAGTAATGCTTAAATAAAGTAGGTATTTCCGACGGTCCTAAGCCCGTGTAAAGTATGAAGGAGAAATTGGAGTATCCATTTACTTATTTATTTGTGATTTTAATAAATTTAATAATGCTTGTTCTTCCAAAGTAAAATGAAAAAAATGCTGATTCACGATGTGAAAGCTCTACGCTTAAGTGCTTCACTCGAAGATTTCCTGCAAATGCCCTACGATTATTTTTGTCCGACGGTAAAATTGAGGCTATCAAGTCGAACATACAAAACGTGTGGTTTTCATCGTGCTTCCGTCAAGTCACTAAATCGACACATCGAAAAGATCCATAAAAAAGTGAACACGCACACTGATAGGAAAGTTAGACCTGTAAGAGTCGCGGCTAGTCGTGCTAATGAACTAATGTGCATTATTCAAAATTTAGAGCACCATGATGTTGAATGGCTCGATAAGAACGACGTAGACATTCTAAAATCGGATAAAAGCGAGCAGATTCACAACACTGAGCAGCAATCGAAGCAATCCAATGTCATCGAAAACTTAGAATCATGGATTCAGGTTTCATGGACTGAAGACTGTTAATTTGAGTTTAATATGTGCACCAAAATTTAAAATAAGTTTATGTTAGTAAGATATATTTTTGTCCTTTACTCTATGTTGAATACCATATCAGTAAAATATAATTTCTATCCTAAATCTATTTTCTTAATTTTCAAATTATAATTATAACGTTATAATTATAATATAAAAAAGAAACTATACATTGATTGACTAAAGAGAGGTAAGAGCTTTGCTTACTTTTGCTGACAAAGGGGATGGGGGGCGGTAAATAATTGTAATAAATCTGCGTACGTAATACTTAAACGGCCCCTTTTCTATGCGGACTATAGCGTTTCACCAGTCAGTAGGCTTATTTACTTTTCAATTACTTGTAGATGTTCCATTCTATCTAATTCTACTTTAAGTTTTGAATGTAATGCATAGCGAATTCTACGAACTGGACATATTTTTGGTGTAATTCTAGTGTCAATGTGTAAGTGCCCTTCATGTGGTAAACAACCTAACCCTTCAAATGTGTCTGAATATGTATCAAGAAATGATTGTACTGACCTTTGAGTTTGATTGGATGTTAATTTAAATAATCTTTTGACAATACCCTGGTTGGTCTTCACAAGTTTTCCAGCCTAGTATAGTTGAACAGTCACATTTTACAACCATAGATTGAATATTAACTTGTTTCTTATTTTCAAAAGTACATGGCAGTGTTATACTACTTAGACCCGATTTCACCAAAGCAGAATAATTTTTATTCCAAGTATAAAACTAATATTTACTCTCGGTTACTATGTTTGCGTTTCACCAACTACTTATTCAGAGAATAAGCAAGTTATACCAGAGTAATTCTTATCCCATCAATTTTGAAGGAATAACGAGCTTCATCTTCGGATAAAATCAAAATGGCGTTTTTATTAGCCAGCTGATGGTCAATCTATGTCTTGTCAGTCAACTGGCAGAGAGCAACCATCACATTAATAACGAAAGCAATTATTATTGAGGAGCAACCCAAGAGATTTATTTTTCCAGTATATTATATTACTCTTTAAATATATATAAAAAAGCCATATAGCAACTGGGTACATTGTGAAATTGTAACGAAAAATAAGTTCATTTACGTTTTATAATTAAAATATGCAGCATTTGAGACAACTTATTTCGGAAAATGAAAGCGACAGTGAAGATGACTTATGTTGTAATACGACGTCCAAGATGGCTCAAAGAAAGAAATGAGCATTTTACAACTATGACGAAAAGGATTTCATGATAAGATTTCGTTTATCTAAAGCAGCAACATATAATTTACTACTGAAGATTGAAAATCAATTGGAATTTATGTCTGAGAGGTTAGTAATATAATATGTATGTACTTAAATTGCTTAGCTAGACTATTATTATAATTTACATACCCAACCTAAAATGTCAATGTTAGTTTTAAAGCTTTATTTTATTTATTTATACTTTGTAAGAATGATACTTTCTATGTACAAATTTTAATGGATTGTACAGTACAGTTATTAGGTGTATAATTAGTATGTACTATGTTTTTGTTCATAGATTTTAAAATAATACGATTACGTTTTTCGTTCTTTCAGGAACCAATCTATATCCCCATCAACCAGCTTTTGACCACCCTAAGATTCTATGCAACCAACAACACACAATTAGCCACTGGTGATTTCAGTGGATTTAGTGTATCAACAGCACATAGAATACACCGAGTTAGTGCAGCTATAGCATCGTTACATCAAGAATATGTAAAATTTCCTACTAAGAGGCAGGAAATACAGCAAGAACAAAGTAACTTTTATCAAATAGCTAAGTTTCCTAGAGCAATAGGAGCAATGGATTGCACCCATGTTAGGATAACATCTCCAGGTGGAGATCAGGCTGAAATTTTCAGAAATAGAAAGGGATATTTTTGTATTAACGTCCAGACTATTTGCAATGCAAATATGGAGATTACTGATATTGTTGCAAGATGGCCAAGGTCATGTCACGACAGCACTATTTTTAATAATTGCTATCGAAAAGCCATCTTTTATGTTAGACATAATGGTGATGCGTTATTACTTGTTGATTATGGATATGCTTCCACATCCTATACAATGCCTCCACTAGAAAATCCAAAGACTCCATTAGAACATCTATACAATGAGTCACAAATTAGATCAAGGAATCCTATTGAAAGGTCTTATGGAATTTGGAAACGGAGATACACGTCGGAACTATTTTGATGATTACGATGACATCGATATAAGCACAAGGTTTCGATTGTCAAAAGAATCTGTTTTGACTATTTTAGAAATCAGAGGGCCTACCATCATCTTTTATCGAGCGACTCAGTATTGATTCAGTTCAATATAGGTTCCTTAACTGAATCGGGTTATTTCGTACCATCATGTCGTTAACTCACTATCGCAATTGAGTCGGAACTCGGTGGATGAGTGAATGAAATTTGTCTCTGGTCTGTTCGCTACACAACAAATTAAAAAGGGATAGCCCTATAAGCACTGTATAAGTGTGTTTCGCTTGTTCAATACTTCGAGTTCTGCGTTCCGAAACCTTAGTTAGTTATTTCCCGATAAGTTACTGTTTATTTTGGTTAAAATGAAATAAATTAAAAATGACTAATATATACGAACTGTTAATAATTTAATTGAAAGGCGGGTATTAACTCGCTACAAACTTAATTTAATTCCTTGATTTAGGTGAAAATATTTTATCATTTGTATTATTATAAAACTAAATTTAGATTTCTGTTTCGAATTAAAAACGCACCTCTCGCTTTTGACAAAAGTGTCGAGTTGCGCGGTTGTGTTTATGTTTTAAATTCTTATAGTGTTACACTGTGTTGTGATTAAAGTTTTTACATATGTGTTGTGTAATAAATAATGGCGTAGGTATGCGTGTAAGTTCCAATGCATTTTAAGTAATTATTAAACTGAGGGGAAAAACAATTCTAAAGATATATAACTTTAAGAAATAAAGTGATTTAAGTGCCCTTTGTTTTATAATTTACAGTGAGTTGTCCCGTCGAAGAGTTAATTATACTCAATAGGAGAAATTATGGGAAATTTTATTCCAAATTAAATCATTGGCAACGGGATACAACAAAAGTTCCTAAGCTAAAGAATTTTCGAGTGTTTTTGCCCGAACGCAAGTCACAAGTGGCCACTTATACTTTCTAGGAGCACACATGCTGCAACACTATTACATTTTAAAACTGATATTGCTCATTTTTTGTGTTTAATAACAAACAAGACCAATCCGGGCACAAAAATATTAACTTGTTTTGAATCGCTTATTTTGACAGATAGCCGACTCAGTTTAGGTTCAATTGTACATAATGGTACGACACAGAACGAATGATAGTAGATTCCGATTTAATATTGAACTTGATTAGGCGGTGACGTATATTGGTCGTGTTTGACGACATCATGGTACGAAATAGCGAACCAGTTCAGTTTAGGTCCTGAACTGAGTCGGAATAAGAGATGATGGTAGGCCCACAGGACTAGAAATCAATTGAACGTTTGTTTGGAGTATGGAAACGTCATTTTCCAATACTGGCTATTGGTACGCAAATTAGCCTCAAAATTGTTTGCCTGTCATTGTGGCCACTGCAGTTTTACACAATATATTAATAAAGGCAAATGAAAATTTACCACAAGATGATCCCCATCTAGAACTTCCTGCACCATAAAACTGGTAGCACAGGGCAGAATACAAAGGAATAATGAGAGCGTCAGGGATATAAATCCGGAGCAGGCGACGATTAATCAATAATTATTTTAGAAGTTTGCAATTAATTGTTCGGTATTCCGAACACAAAATGAATTTAAGGAGTTAAACTCTTCCTTCAATTGTATCACAGCTTAATTTTTTGCCGCGGTGGTTACCGCGTCGGTTTTATTTTATTTTCAATGAGATCCTTGTATAATTGTATTTTGTGAAAAAGTGTATCAGGATGTCTTTTTATTAGACGTAAAATTTGGTCCACGAGCTTTTTAACATTATCACCGATAGTCAATAAATTCAAAATAAAAGGAAACACACAACACTCAATCAAAACAAAACGTACTTATCTTGACATACAATCATAAACCAACTAAATGAATAACACACAGATTACGTTTTGTTTCTGCATAATGAACGTCTCTTTAATTTAGTACATGTACGTAGTGTGTTCAAAAGTATCGCGAATTTTGTGTATTTTCAAAAATTATTTATTTATTCGTGAATATCTATGTTATCCCCTTCAAACTAATCCCCTTGGGATATTATACACTTGTGCCAACGTTTATTCCAATCTTCGAAGCACTTCAAAAATGATTTTTTTGTATCTTGTTCGGCTCCTCCTTCGATGCCGTCTTTATCTCGTCAATCGTGGCGTAGCGTCGTCCTTTCATGGGCCTCTTCAGTTTCGGGAACAAGAAAAAGTTACAGGGGGCCAGATCTGGGGAATACGGTGGCTGTGGTATCATTAGTGTGTTGTTTTTGGCCAAGAGTCGCGTACAAGCAGCGATGTGTGAGCAATTTTGGTACGAATTTTGCGGCGACCCGTTTCATGCCCAAATTATCGATTAAAATCGAAGTTCACGAGCCAATCGATATGCCTAGGTCCTCGGCAATTTGTCTAACGGTGATTCGACGATTGGCCAATACCATTTTCTTCACTTCATCAATTTTTTCGTCTATTGTTGAAGAGCTCGGGCGTCCGGCACGCTCTTCGTCGTTCACATCTTCTCGGCCTTCTGAAAAAATTTTGTACCACCGATAAACGTTGTCCAAAGTAGCTTCTCCGTATGTCACAGTCAACATTCGGAACGCACCTGCGCACTTAATTTCGTTTTTCAAATTTGATACAGGTTCTTTGTTCCATTTTTTGACTAGGTAAATGTCGAAGAGACAAAACACGTCAAGCAAAAAGCAGCTGTCAACAATTAACTGAACATTCAAAATGGCCGAACTTGTCAACATAAGTGAGAGACATATGTACCAACATAACATACAATTTTTTTAATTCGAATATACGTAACACGCGAAAATTCAAAATTCGCGATACTTTTTGAACACACCTCGTATATCATAATATGCTCCTATGGAAAGTTGAAGACATGGTCCGAAATAATAATACAACCGACGGTGACATTTTGTTTTGGTCGTAATGTATTAAGAGTGAACGGTTTGCAAAGCATTCCCTCAATGGTTGATTTAGTAACGGGCTGTTAGATATAGTAGTTACGGGCTGTTAGATTTTCCTTCATGAGACGTTCGATATTTTAACACTCGTGTTAATTCTAATGCCCAATTACTTAATGCCGTTTAATTAAAAATTGGCGACATTGGACGTAACTCTCAAAAGCAGTTGGCATGTCATGTAAGGCAGGGCACTTAAATTTTCAAAAGAAATAAA